>NC_057805.1:413890183-413893351 GCF_018294505.1 Triticum aestivum | reverse complement strand
CCTCGATGGCAACAATACAATACGTGCCTTGCTGCCCCTGCTGTCATTGGGAAAGGACACCGCAAGATTGAACCCAAAGCTAAGCACTTCTCCCATTGAAAAAAGATCAATCTAGTAGGCCAAACTAAACCGATAATTCGAAGAGACTTGCAAAGATATCAAATCATGCATATAAGAATTCAGAGAATAATCAAATATTGTTCATAGATAATCTTGATCATAAACCCACAATTCATCGGATCTTGACAAACACACCACAAAAAGAATTACATTGAATAGATCTCCAAGAGGATCGAGGAGAACTTTGTATTGAGATCCAAAGAGAGAGAAGAAGCCGTCTAGCTAATAACTATTGACCCGAAGGTCTGTGGTAAACTACTCACACATCATCGGAGAGGCCATGGTGCTGATGTAGAGGCCCTCCATGATCGATTCCCCCTCCGGCGGAGCGCCGGAAAAGGCCCCAAGATGGGATCTCATGGGTACAGAAGGTTGTGGCGGTGGAAAAAGTGTTTTGTGGCTCCCCTCGATGTTTTCAGGGTATAAGAGTATATATAGGCGAAGAAAGTAGGTCAGTGGAGCTACGAGGGGCCCACGAGGGTGGGGGCGCGCCTACCCCCTGGGCGCGCCTCCTTGCCTCGTGGCCGCCTCATTGCTTTCTTGACGTCCACTCCAAGTCTCCTGGATTGCGTTTGTTCCAAAAATGGTCCTCGCGAAGGTTTCATTCCATTTGGATTCCGTTTGATATTCCTTTTCTATGAAACACTCAAATAGGTAAAAAACATTAATTTGCACTGGGCCTTCGGTTAATAAGTTAGTCCCAAAAATAATTTAAAAAGGTATATTAAAGCCCATTAAACATCCAAAACAGATAATATAATAGCATGGAACAATCAAAAATTATAGATACATTGGAGACGTATCAAGCATCCCCAAGCTTAATTCCTGCTCGTCCTCGAGTAGGTAAATGATAAAAACAGATTTTTTGATGTGGAATGCTACCTCACATAATTATCAATGTAATTTTCTTTATTGTGGCATGAATGTTCAGATCCGAAAGATTCAAAATAAAAGTTTAATATTGACATAAAATAATAATACTTCAAGCATACTAATAAAGCAATCATCTCTTCTCAAAATAACATGGCCAAAGAAAGTTATCCCTACAAAATCATATAGTCTGGCTATGCTCTATCTTCACCACACAAAATATTTAAATCATGCACAACCCCAATGACAAGCCAAGCAATTGTTTCATACTTTGATGTTCTCAAACTTTTTCAACTTTCACGCAATACATGAGCGTGAGCCATGGACATAGCACTATAGGTGGAATAGAATGGTGGTTGTGGAGAAGACAAAAAGAAGAAGATAGTCTCACATCAACTAGGAGTATCAACGGGCTATGGAGATGCCCATCAATAGATATCAATGTGAGTGAGTAGGGATTACCATGCAATGGATGCACTAGAGCTATAAGTGTATGAAAGCTCAACAAAAGAAACTAAGTGGGTGTGCATCCAACTTGCTTGCTCACGAAGACCTATGGCATTTTGAGGAAGCCGATCATTGGAATATACAAGCCAAGTTCTATAATGAAAAATTCCCACTAGTATATGAAAGTGACAATATAGGAGACTCTCTATCATGAAGATCATGGTGCTACTTTGAAGCACAAGTGTGGTAAAAGGATAATAGCATTGTCCCTTCTCTCTTTTTCTCTCATTTTTTGGTGGGCTTCTTTGGCCTATTTTTTATTTAGGCTTCCTTGGCCTCTTTTTATTTTTTTGTCCGGAGTCTCATCCCGACTTATGGGGGAATCATAGTCTCCATCATCCTTTCCTCACATGGGACAATGCTCTAATAATGAAGATCATCACACTTTTATTTACTTACAACTCAATACTTAGAACAAATATGACTCTATGTGAATGCCTCCGGCGGTGTACCGGGATATGCAATGACTCAAGAGCGACATGTATGAATGATGAACGGTGGACTTGCCACAAATGCAATGTCAACTACATTATCATGCTAAGCACTATGACAATAATGGAGCGTGTCATAATAAATGGAACGGTGGAAAGTTGCATGGCAATATATCTCGGAATGGCTATGGAAATGCCATAATAGGTAGGTATGGTGGCTGTTTTGAGGAAGGTATATGGTGGGTGTATGATACCGGCGAAAGGTGCGCGGTATTAGAGAGGCTAGCAATGGTGGAAAGGTGAGAGTGCGTATAATCCATGGACTCAACATTAGTCATAAAGAACTCACATACTTATTGCAAAAATCTATTAGTTATCGAAACGAAGTACTACGCGCATGCTCCTAGGGGGATAGATTGGTAGGAAAATACCATCGCTCATCCCCGACCGCCACTCATAAGGAAGACAATAAATAAATAATCATGCTCCGACTTCATCACATAACGGTTCACCATACGTGCATGCTACAGGAATTACAAACTTTAACACAAGTATTTCTCAAATTCACAACTAATCAACTAGCATGACTCTAATATCACCATCTTCATGTCTCAAAACAATCATAAAGAATCAAACTTCTCATAGTATTCAATGCACTTTATATGATAGTTTTTATTATACCCATCTTGGATGCCTATCATATTAGGACTAATTTTATAGCCAAAGAAAATTACCATGCTGTTCTAAAGGACTCTCAAAATAATATAAGTGAAGCATGAGAGATCAATAATTTCTACAAGATAAACCACCACCGTGCTCTAAAAAGGTATAAGTGAAGCACTAGAGCAAAATTATCTAGCTCAAAAGATATAAGTGAAGCACATAGAGTATTCTAATAAATTCCGATTCATGCGTGTCTCTCCCAAAAGGTGTGTACAGCAAGGATGATTGTGTTAAACTAAAAAGAAAAGACTCAAATAATACAATACGCTCCAAGCAAAACACATATCATGTGGTGAATAAAAATATAGCATCGAGTAAAGTTACCGATAGACGAAGACGAAAGAGGGGATGCCTTCCGGGGCATCCCCAATCTTAGGCTTTTGATTGTCCTTGAATTTTACCTTGGGGTGCCTTGGGCATACCCAATCTTAGGCTCTTGCCACTCCTTATTCCATAATCCATCAAATATTTACCCAAAACTTGAAAACTTCACAACACAAAACTCAACAGAAAATCT
>NC_057805.1:413888596-413890173 GCF_018294505.1 Triticum aestivum | reverse complement strand
GGGGGGGGGGGGCGTCGTGTTGCACAAAGAGCAGATGAGCGTGGGGCAGCACGACATAGATCACGTAGGAAATTTTACCCAGGTTTGGGCTGCCGTGAGGCGTAAAACCCTACTACTGCTTTGGTGGATTGATGGTGGTGGAGCGTAGTACACTTTCCCGGTAGGGGCGGTAGTGGCTATGCGCGTATGGGGGTGTGAGTTATCCAACCTTCTAACCCTTTCTACGGTTGCCATGGGCCTCCTTTTATAGATTAAGGGGTCACCACAGTGGCAAAGTAGTCATTATGCACTGATAGGATAGGAAACAATGCTATCATACCTAACTCTGCAGGCTGACAGGGCACATTAAATGCACCGTGCTACCTCTTGAGCATGCGTTGGTTTTCCCTTGAAGAGGAAAGGGTGATGCAGCAAAGTAGCGTAAGTATTTCCCTCAGTTTTTGAGAACCAAGGTATCAATCCAGTAGGAGACTACACGCAAATCCCTAGTACCTGCACAAACAATCAAGAACCTTGCAACCAACGCGATAAAGGGGTTGTCAATCCCTTCACGGCCACTTGCAAAAGTGAGATCTGATAAAGATAATAAGATAAATATTTTTGGTATTTTTGTTGTATAGATTGAAAAGTAAAGATTGCAAAATAAACGGCGATAGAAATAGCTAGTTGACGGGAGATTAATATGATGGAAAATAGACCCGGGGGCCATAGGTTTCACTAGTGGCTTCTCTCAAGATGTCAT
Organism: Triticum aestivum; assembly: GCF_018294505.1. Classification (NCBI taxonomy): domain Eukaryota; kingdom Viridiplantae; phylum Streptophyta; class Magnoliopsida; order Poales; family Poaceae; genus Triticum; species Triticum aestivum. Next base: position 413,889,431 of record NC_057805.1, on the reverse strand, counting down.
ATTTTACGTTGGGTGAACAACTTACTATCGAGCAATTGGTAGAAAAGCGCATAGTTATGAGAATATCTAGGCATGATCATGTATATAGGCATCACGTCCACGACATGTAGACTGAAACGATTCTGCATCTACTACTATTACTCCACACATCGACCGCTATCCAGCATGCATCTAGAGTATTAAGTTCATAAGAATAGAGTAACGCATTAGGCAAGATGACATGATGTAGAGGGATAAACTCAAGCAATATGATATAAACCCCATCTTTTTATCCTCGATGGCAACAATACAATACGTGCCTTGCTGCCCCTGCTGTCATTGGGAAAGGACACCGCAAGATTGAACCCAAAGCTAAGCACTTCTCCCATTGAAAAAAGATCAATCTAGTAGGCCAAACTAAACCGATAATTCGAAGAGACTTGCAAAGATATCAAATCATGCATATAAGAATTCAGAGAATAATCAAATATTGTTCATAGATAATCTTGATCATAAACCCACAATTCATCGGATCTTGACAAACACACCACAAAAAGAATTACATTGAATAGATCTCCAAGAGGATCGAGGAGAACTTTGTATTGAGATCCAAAGAGAGAGAAGAAGCCGTCTAGCTAATAACTATTGACCCGAAGGTCTGTGGTAAACTACTCACACATCATCGGAGAGGCCATGGTGCTGATGTAGAGGCCCTCCATGATCGATTCCCCCTCCGGCGGAGCGCCGGAAAAGGCCCCAAGATGGGATCTCATGGGTACAGAAGGTTGTGGCGGTGGAAAAAGTGTTTTGTGGCTCCCCTCGATGTTTTCAGGGTATAAGAGTATATATAGGCGAA
>NC_057805.1:413887700-413888496 GCF_018294505.1 Triticum aestivum | reverse complement strand
AAACCTATTTGAACTCCTGACTTTTTTTGTATTCAAAATGCACCATTCAAAGACACATCATCATTTTTCAATCCTTTCTGACTTCATTTGTTATTTTTCATGCATTTACTAATTATTTTTAGCTATAAGACCCTAAAATTGAAAAGCATTTCAAATGAACTCTGAAAAGGTTGAAACTTGGCATGATATAATCATTTCATCCACATAGCATGTGCAAGAAAGTTGAGAGGGTTACGGCAAAAACTGGATGCACTTCGTGTACAAAACGGACAATCTCTTTCAAAGTATTAGGATTTCATCCGGAAACTCGTCTGTTACAAAGGGATTTCATTTTTTAACACCTATTTGAACTCCTGACTTTTTGTGTATTCAAAATGCACCATTCAAAGCCACATCATCATTTTTCAATCCTTTGTGACTTCATTTGTTATTTTTCATGCATTTACTAATTATTTTGAGCTATAAGAACCTAAAATTGAAAAGCGTTTCAAATGAACTCTGAAAAGGTTGAAAGTTGGCATGATATCATCATTTCATCAACATAGCATGTGCAAGAAAGTTGAGAGGGTTACGGCAAAAACTGGATACACTTCGTGTACAAAACTGACAATCTCTTTCAAAGTATTAGGATTTCATCCGGACACTCGTCTGTTACAAAGGGATTTCATTTTTCAAAACCTATTTGAACTCCTGACTTTTTTTGTATTCAAAATGCACCATTCAAAGACACATCATCATTTTTCAATCCTTTCTGACTTCATTTGTTATTTTTCATGCATTTACTAATTATTTTTAG
>NC_057805.1:413886425-413886925 GCF_018294505.1 Triticum aestivum | reverse complement strand
ACTAATTATTTTGAGCTATAAGACCCTAAAATTGAAACGCATTTCAAATGAACTCTGAAAAGGTTGAAACTTGGCATGATGTCATCATTTCATCAACATAGCATGTGCAAGAAAGTTGAGAGGGTTACGGCAAAAACTGGATGCACTTCGTGTACAAAACGGACAATCTCTTTCAAAGTATTAGGATTTCATCCGGACACTCGTCTGTTACAAAGGGATTTCATTTTTTAAAACCTATTTGAACTCCTGACTTTTTTTGTATTCAAAATGCACCATTCAAAGCCACATCATCATTTTTCAATCCTTTCTGACTTCATTTGTTATTTTTCATGCATTTACTAATTATTTTTAGCTATAAGACCCTAAAATTGAAAAGCATTTCAAATGAACTCTGAAAAGGTTGAAACTTGGCATGATATCATCATTTCATCCACATAGCATGTGCAAGAAAGTTGAGAGGGTTACGGCAAAAACTGGATGCACCTCGTATACAAAACGGA
>NC_057805.1:413884070-413885390 GCF_018294505.1 Triticum aestivum | reverse complement strand
GAAAGTTGAGAGGGTTACGGCAAAAACTGGATGCACTTCGTGTACAAAACGGACAATCTCTTTCAAAGTATCAGGATTTCATCCGGAAACTCGTCTGTTACAAAGGGATTTAATTTTTTAAAACTTATTTGAACTCCTGACTTTTTGTGTGTTCAAAATGCACCATTCAAAGCCACATCATCATTTTTCAATCCTTTCTGACTTCATTTGTTATTTTTCATGCATTTACTAATTATTTTGAGCTATAAGACCCTAAAATTGAAACGCATTTCAAATGAACTCTGAAAAGGTTGAAACTTGGCATGATGTCATCATTTCATCCACATAGCATGTGTAGGAAAGTTGAGAGGGTTACGGCAAAAACTAGATGCACTTCGTGTACAAAACGGACAATCTCTTTCAAAGTATCAGGATTTCATCCGGAAACTCGTCTGTTACAAAGGGATTTCATTTTTTAAAACTTATTTGAACTCCTGACTTTTTGTGTGTTCAAAATGCACCATTCAAAGCCACATCATCATTTTTCAATCCTTTCTGACTTCATTTGTTATTTTTCATGCATTTACTAATTATTTTGAGCTATAAGACCCTAAAATTGAAAAGCATTTCAAATGAACTCTGAAAAGCTTGAAAGTTGGCATCATATAATCATTTCATCCACATAGCATGTGCAAGAAAGTTGAGAGGGTTACGGCAAAAACTGGATGCACTTCGTGTACAAAACGGACAATCTCTTTCAAAGTATCAGGATTTCATCCGGAAACTCGTCTGTTACAAAGAGATTTCATTTTTTAAAACTTACTTGAACTCCTGACTTTTTGTGTGTTCAAAATGCACCATTCAAAGCCACATCATCATTTTTCAATCCTTTCTGACTTCATTTGTTATTTTTCATGCATTTACTAATTATTTTGAGCTATAAGAACCTAAAATTGAAAAGCATTTCAAATGAACTCTGAAAAGGTTGAAAGTTGGCATGATATCATCATTTCATCAACATAGCATGTGCAAGAAAGTTGAGAGGGTTACGGCAAAAACTGGATACACTTCGTGTACAAAACTGACAATCTCTTTCAAAGTATTAGGATTTCATCCGGACACTCGTCTGTTACAAAGGGATTTCATTTTTTAAAACCTATTTGAACTCCTGACTTTTTTTGTATTCAAAATGCACCATTCAAAGACACATCATCATTTTTCAATCCTTTCTGACTTCATTTGTTATTTTTCATGCATTTACTAATTATTTTTAGCTATAAGACCCTAAAATTGAAAAGCATTTCAAATGAACTCTGAAAAGGTTGAAACTTGGCATGATAT
>NC_057805.1:413881774-413882377 GCF_018294505.1 Triticum aestivum | reverse complement strand
AAATGAACTCTGAAAAGGTTGAAAGTTGGCATGATATCATCATTTCATCAACATAGCATGTGCAAGAAAGTTGAGAGGGTTACGGCAAAAACTGGATGCACTTCGTGTACAAAACGGACAATCTCTTTCAAAGTATTAGGATTTCATCCGGACACTCGTCTGTTACAAAGGGATTTCATTTTTTAAAACCTATTTGAACTCCTGACTTTTTTTGTATTCAAAATGCACCATTCAAAGCCACATCATCATTTTTCAATCCTTTCTGACTTAATTTGTTATTTTTCATGCATTTACTAATTATTTTTAGCTATAAGACCCTAAAATTGAAAAGCATTTCAAATGAACTCTGAAAAGGTTGAAACTTGGCATGATATCATCATTTCATCCACATAGCATGTGCAAGAAAGTTGAGAGGGTTACGGCAAAAACTGGATGCACCTCGTATACAAAACAGACAATCTCTTTCAAAGTATCAGGATTTCATCCGGAAACTCGTCTGTTACAAAGGGATTTCATTTTTAAAACTTATTCTAACTCCTGACTTTTTGTGTGTTCAAAATGCACCATTCAAAACCACATCATCATTTTTCAATCCTTTCTGAC